>NC_037674.1:7783812-7797834 GCF_003255815.1 Theropithecus gelada
CTCATGCCTGTAATCCCAGCACTTTGGGAGGCCAAGGCAGGCAGAGGACGAGGTCAGGAGATCGAGTGATTCCACTTTTCTTCTCTAGTAAGTTTGGACATTCAGATCTAATTGGTCTTTTATCATAGAACTTCTAGTGTGCCCGAGTCTTACATTGTGAAGATCCTTTTCTACAATATTACATATAAGAGGATATAAATGGTACTAGATGAGATCAGGCTGGATGAGAACTGATACTTGTAAACATACTTTTTAGACGAAATCTCTCATTGCCATTCACTTTCTATTTGAATAATAATAATAATACAAATAATAAATAAATAAATTAATTAAATGTATTGTTAAATATTTCAGGGCTGGCACAGTGGCTCATGCCTACAGTTCCAGCACTTTGGGAGGCTGAGATAGGTGGATCACTTGAGGTCAGGAGTTCAAGACCAGTCTTGTCAACATGGTGAAACCCGGTCTCTACTATAAATACAAAAATTAGCTGACATAGTCGTGTGCGCCTGTAAACTCAACTACTCGGGAGGCTGAGGTGGGAGAATCGCTTGAACTGCGGAGATGAAGGTTGCAGTGAGCTGAGGGTGACAGAGCGAGACTCCATCTCAGTAAAAAATAAATATAAATAAATAAATATTTCAAACATACATAAATCTTTAGAAACCCACATACCAAATGCCTGAGTACAACTTTCCAGGGTTATCAGAATATCCTCATATGTAGTCTTATTTGCTTCAGACCTTCTATTCTTGTTTTACCAACTAAAGCAAACTTATATATGAAATGAAACTCCCAGAGCCTGCCCCCGGGCTTACTGCTGTGCCCGTCCCTAGAGGTACCCACTCCTCTGAATTTAGAGTTTATCACCCTTGTGCAATTTTTATAGTTCTGCTACTTAGGTGGGTGTCTTTAAACATGTTTTTAAATGTTAGCTAGTATGCATATGTCCATGTATGTTATATATTATATGTGATTTTACATATTATTCAAAACTTACTTTTATTGCTTAACATTATTTTTTTTTTTTATTTTTTTTTTATTTTATTTTATTTTTTTTTGAGACGGAGTTTTGCTCTGTAGCCCGGGCTGGAGTGCAGTGGCCGGATCTCAGCTCACTGCAAGCTCCGCCTCCCGGGTTCTCGCCATTCTCCTGCCTCAGCCTCCGGAGTAGCTGGGACTACAGGCGCCCGCCACCTCGCCCGGCTAGTTTTTTTTTTTTTTGTATTTTTAGTAGAGACGGGGTTTCACCATGTTAGCCAGGATGGTCTCGATCTCCTGACCTCGTGATCCACCCGTCTCGGCCTCCCAAAGTGCTGGGATTACAGGCTTGAGCCACCGCGCCCGGCCTGCTTAACATTATTTTTAAAAAAATTTTTTGTGTGAATACGTGTGGCTCTAGATGAAGGATCAGCAAACACTTTGTGTGAAACGCCAGATAGTAACGTATTTTAGGCTTTGCAGGCAACATATGGTCTCTGTTGCAAACTCTTTGTTTGGCTTTGCTGTTGTTTTGGTTTTGTTTGTTTGTCTTTTGGATGGAGTTTCACTCTTGTTGCCCAGGCTGGAGTGCAATGGTGCAGTCGGCTCACTGCAACCTCTACCCTCTGGGTTCAACGATTCTCCTGCCTCAACCTCCCAAGTAGCTGGGATTACAGGCACACAGAACCACCACGCCCTGCTAATTGTTTTGTATTTAGGAGACACAAGGTTTCACCACGTTGGTCAGGCTGGTCTTTTTTTTTTTTTGAGACAGAATCTTGCTTTGTTGCCCAGGCTGGAGTGCAGTGGCGCCATCTCGGCTCATTGCAAGCTCTGCCTCCGGGGTTCACACCATTCTCCTGCCTCAGCCTCCTGAGTAGCTGGGACTACAGGTGCCCACCACCATGCCCGGCTAATTTTCGTATTTGTAGTAGAGACTGGGTTTCACCGTGTTAGCCAGGATGGTCTCAATCTCCTGACCTCGTGATCTGCCTGCCTTGGCCTCCCAAAGTGCTGACATTACAGGTGTGAGGCACGGCGCCTGACCTGTTTTGTTTTTTGTAGTACTTTAATATTATAAAAACCATTCTTCTTAGCTCCTGGGCTGTACCATCACAGGCCATGGGCCAGATTTGGCAGATGGGCAGGAGTTTGCTGGCCCCTGCTCCAGGTCATATTGCATTGCCTGAGGATCCCACAGTTTACTCCTCCATGTTCCTGTTGATGGACATCTAAGTGGTTTCCAGTTGTCACGACACAAGGGTGACTATGAACATTATCATGTAAATGTGTGAGTCTCTCTGGGGCACACACCAGGAAGTGGAAGGGCTGGGCATTGAACACAAGAATCTTTGACTTCACGATACAACATTAAGTTCTCTCCAAACTGGCAGTGCCAGTCTACATCCCCAGCAGGAGCTGACGAGTGCCCCTGCTGTTCCATGTCCTTCCTGGCACTTACTATTACAGGGCTTTCAAAATAATATGAACTGCTAGGCACGGTGGCTCACACTTGTAATCCCAGCACCTTCGGAGGCAAGGCAGGAGGACTCCTTGAGCCCGGAGTTTAAGACCAGCCTCGGCAACATAGTGAGACCCCCATCTCCACAAAAAAATTCAAAATTTAGCCAGGTGTGGTGGCAAGGCTATGGTCCTAGCTACTTGGGAGGCCGAGGTGGGAGGATCACTTGAGCCCAGGAGGCTGATGCTGCAGTGAGCAGTGATTGCACCACTGTATTCCAGCCTGGGCAACAGAGTAAGACCCCATCTCAAAATAATAATAATAATAATATGTTCTTATGCAGCAGAAAGAACAGATTCATCATCACCCCCAAGTCCTTTTATTTTACTCATTTATTTTTGCCATGGAGTCTCGCTGTGTTACCCAGGCTGGAATGCAGTGGCACGATCTCAGCTCACTGCAACCTTCCCTTCCCAGGTTCAAGCGATTCCTCTCTGCCTCAGCCGCCCGAGTAGCTGGGACTACAGGCACATGCCACCACACCCAGCTGATTTTTGTATTTTTAGTAAAGACGGGGATTCGCCATGTTGGCCAGGCTGGTCTCAAACTCCTGACCTTGTGATCCACCCACCTTGGCCTCTCAAAGTGCTGGGACTACAGGCGTGAGCCCAAGCCCTTTTATAAAGCACTAACCACATCCATGAGGGCTCCCCCTTATGACTTAATCACTTCTTAAAGACACCAGTTCTTAATACTATTTTACTCTTAATACTATTAAGATAGTATCTTGGCAATCACTTTGAATTTTGAGAGATGCCTTCAGACCATAGCAATACTCTTCATGAAAGGTCTTGTGTATATTTTGCCAGATATATTCTGAGGCTTCTGTTGCTATTGTGAATACAATCTTCTTTTCTATTCATTTTCTAATCATTTACTACTGATGTATAGGAATGCTAGTATCTCACTGTCATTCCTATGTCCATTCCCCTCGTTCATATTGATGTTAAATCTTCTATGTTTGCAGGTCATTCAAGTTTCCTTTTCATTTGAGATGGAATCTTACTCTGCTGCCCAGGCTGGCATACAGTGATGCAGTCTTGGCTCACTGCAACCTCCACCTCCTGGGTTGAAGCAGTTCTTATGTCTCAGCTTCCTTCCTTCCCTCCCTTCCTCCCTCCCTCTGTCCCTTCCTCTTCTTCCTTCCTTCTTTCCTTGGTCCCTCTGTCCCTCTTCCTCCTTCTTTCCTTCCTTCCTTTTCCCCTCCCTCCCTGCCTTCCTCTTTTCCTCCATTCCTTCCTCCCTCCTTTCCTTCCTTCCTTTTTCCCTTCCTCCCTTCCTCCCTCCCTTCCTTCCTTCCTTTTTCCCTCCCTCTCTTCCTTCCTTCTTTCATTCCTTCCTTCCTTCCTTTCTTCCCTTCCTTCCTCCTTTCCTCCCTCCCCCCTCCCTCTCTTCCTTCCTTCCTTCCCCCTTTCTTCTTTCCCTCGTTCCTTCTTTCCTCCCTTCCTTCCTTCTCCCTCCCTCCCTCCCTCCCTCCCTTCCTTCCCTCCTTCCTTCCTTCCTTCCTTCCTTCCTTCCTTCCTTCCTTCCCTCCCTCCCTCCCTCCCTCCTTCCTTCCTTCCTTCCTTCCTTCCTTCCAGATGGGGTCTTGCTCTGTCACCCAGCCTGGTGTGCAGTGGCATGATCTTAGCTCACTGCAACCTGCACCTCCGAGGATCAGGCAATTCTCCTGCGTTAGCCTCTTGAGTAGCTGTGATTACAGGTGTGCGCCACCATGCCCAGCTAACTTTTTGTATTTTTAGTAGAGACAGGGTTTTATCATGTTGGCCAGGCTGGTCTCAAACTCCTGACCTCGAGTGATCTGGCCGCCTCAGCCTCCAAAAATGCTGGGATTACAGACATGAACCATCATACCCGGCCTTCCATAAGGTATTTAAAGGCACTTCCAAAGGTAGAATCGACAGACTTTCCAGAAGTCAGTGGCAAGATTTCTTGACTCAGACCTGCCTTCAGGTCTTCAACTTCCAACCCTCTCCCCCACCCAAAGCCAATCAATTCTCCTCACAGAATAACATCAAATAGCGATTAGCACATGGTCCTTGACTTCTCCACATCAGCTCCAAAAAAGATAAAGACCATTAACGGTGGAAATATTGTGAACGGAAGTGTTTAACAGTTAACATTAAAAGCATTCCTATAGGTCACATACATACACTCCCATGGGTCATATACATATGTATAGACCTATGGGTCTACACATAAAATATGTTTCTCACTAACAAAATCCTCTGTAAATTTCAGAATGATCTGATGAAAATTTAACTTATTTTAAAATGCGTATGATTATGTCAAAGATATGTCCCTATAAAGGCCTGAACACAATCTCTGAGCCTAAGGCCTTCCCCACCTTCACCTCCATTTCACATTTGATCATCTATCTATTTGAGAGAGCATCGCTCATTATTTGTTTTGGGAGTAGTCGATAACCTTGGAAGTTTCTTGAGGGCAAGAATCAAGTCTCTTACAGCTTCTATCATGCCTCGGTGCACCCAGCAGGTCCTCAATAAATAATTTGTCACCCTACTTTCTCATAAAATATAGGACATACTTAGCTGTACTGCACATGATTTGATCACACCCAACCCGAGTGGGTAATAACAACATTGAACCTGTTTAAAAACAACACTCACTCCTTATTCCCTTTTCACCTTCATAGTATATTCATTTGATTTCTAGTAATGTTAGTTCTATCCGTATGTTTTTAGATCATGGTACAAACTATGTTGTGCCTAAGTAAAATTATACCAAGAATTTTATGGGGAAAAGCTAATGCACTGCTCTTAGTTTTGATTAAGATTTTAGACATTTGAAAATATAAAATCAGATATTGGACAGTGAGTTTTATTTTGGAGGTTGCAGGAGATTGAAGTGTTGGGGTAGGACTGATAGATTTCTTTGGCTACTTGTCTGTGGGGGTGGGGAGAATATACAAGTTCACAAAATCTTGTACGTTCTCACAGTGCTTAGTTTTGTGACTTTACAAAAACTGGCATTGTTTTTCTAGCTCTCAGTGGAGAAATGTAAGCTATGAGTTTAATATCATGTTTACTGTGTTTTGACCAAGATTGTGCAAGCTTTTGTGGAAAAAATTACACTGCTTTCTTTATCCTGTTATATATATGCTTCCTTGTATTTTACTATGGTAAAGTTGTATCTTGCATATAGAGAAATAAGTCTATTAGAGTGAATTAAAAGAAACCTTTACTCTGATGTGGCAACATTGTCTAATGGACCATATGTTTAAGCCCTGTGGATAAATCACACGAGAGCCCAGCACAGTGGAGTGCGCCTGTAATCCCAGCCACTTGGGAGGCTGAGGCAGGAGAACTGCTTGAACCTAGGAGTTCAAGACCAGCCTGGGTAACATAATGCAACTCCATCTCATTCAATCAACCAATGAATCAGTTACGCTAAAAAGAGCAAGATCTTCAAACTTCCAACAAATGTCTGGGTGTCTAAAACAATGAAAAGAGCTTATGGCAGAGTTAAGCAGTCATCAGAGAAAAATCCAGGACAAACTGCAAATTTGTACCAGTGGTGAATTGCTGTGACTGCGTTGAAAACCAAAGTTATGTTTGTACAGTCTTTTTGGGTGTATTCGTGTTTAGTAATAACTTGTTTGCAAATTTAGAGGACTCTAGCTATGATTTCTTCTTAGGACCTTGACCTTGAGGGGCTCATAGTTTAACGGAAGAGAACTAGAAACCAAGAATGACATGCAGAGAGTGAGGTTCTGCAGCACAGGCCGTATACAGGGTGCAGAGGAGCGCCGTGGCACCGTGTTCTGGCCTCATCTTCTGCGCCAGACTTCCCCGTGTGCCATTTCCTGAACCTGCCTGTTTTTTCCCACCATCTGGATCTCTCTCTGTAGGCGCCGTTCTCTCTCCTTGCAGGCCTTTTCCACAACTTAGGTGCCTGGTGAAGTTCTGTTTCTTCAGAAGCTTCTTGAAGCCTGCCTCTAGCTCATTCACATAACTGTTTTGTCTACATCTCTGTTATTTCTTTATAAACAATTACAGTTAATTCTCATTATTTGCAGTAGTTCTATTCTATAAAGTTGCCTAGAACACTGAGTTAATCAAATACTAAACCCTTGTTGCCGGGGAAAATATGTACTTATGTACATATCTCACACAGGTTATAACCTTAATTCCTCAAGCAACTCTTCCTGGTAGAGTACATTTTCTTTATTTACAAAAGAATAAAGAAAGTAGAGAAGTGTTAAGTGATTTGCCTGAGGCCGCCCCACTGACAGGAGCCAGAGTTAAGATTCAGACCTCCTCCAGCTGGCCCCAGCCCGAGCTTCTTACACTACCCTGCACTGCCCTCTACCGTCTCTGCCCTCTGGTCATCTTTGTGTGAGAGCTGAAACCAGAAGACTGAGGGTCACCTTATTGGACCTTAGCTTGGGATGTGTGCAAGGAGTGGCAGATTTTTCACTATTGTGTCTATATCCAGGAGCCACCTTGAAAGCTCCACAAGTATTAATTTGGGGATTACAAAGACATTTAGCAAGTAAGTAAATGTGCAAATATGGGATCCACAAATAATGAGGGTCAACTGTATTTGTAAGTGACTGCTAGGGTCTGTTTCATGGTAACCCCTTCCCCAGCAATGTGGAATGTTTCTTTAGCTTCTTTGAGACTTCAATTACTTATTCATTCATATATTTACTAAGCACTTACTATAAGGCAGATTGCTTTAATCTGTGATGAACAAGTTAGAGATTAAGGTCTGCCCTGTGGACTTTACAGTACAGTAAGAAAGACAGATAGCTAAGTTTGGAGCTCGGGGCAGAGGCCCAGGTTGCAACTAGAGATTCACTTGACCAAGGTGAAACCTGGTGTGCCCCCTCCTACTTCACATCCCCAGACATTCTTTCAGAACATTTCTCCTCTAGTCTTGTGTATAAACTCTTCCTTTTGAGCCTCTCTTCATTGACACATGTCAACCTCTACTTGTCTTTTGTTGATTTTGAGGCCACTTGCCCATGTAACTGGCAGGATATTGTAGAAGAATCATGCTGACTTGGTCTTTGAATTCTGATTCTGCTACCTACCAACTGAGCTACTCTGGTCAAGCTCTTGGACTTCTGAGCTGGTTTCCTAATTTCAGAAGTGGTGATATGATGTGTTAGGCCCCAGTGGGTTGCAAGGAAGAGGCACACACATATCACATTTGGTGATGAGGGCTGAATGCAAACTTGGATGGGAAGTCATCTAAGCAGCCATGTTTTCTCTTGGCTCTAGTACTTTCAAAACTTACCACAAGATTAATTTAGCAGCGTTTAGGATAGGATTTGAGCTCTGAAGACCTGCCCTCTTTTCCTTTGTTCGCCCAACATTTGTATTTTGTAAGAGAGAATATCTGATTGGATTAGTGTGTCACCTTCTAAAAACGGAAGGTCCCTGTTAGGGAGAATTTTGAGCCATGTCATGTCCTTGGTGATTGATCAACCTGAGGCTCAACCTATATGTTGTCCTTAGCTGATGCACTGAGCCCTGGTCCAGTCACTTGTGGCCAAAGAAGGTTGGTTTTGGCTGGGCTCGGTGGCTCACACCTGTAATCCCAGCACATTTGGAGGTTGAGGCCGGTGGATCATGAGGTCTAGAGATCGAGACCATCCTGGCTAACATGGGGAAACCCCATCTCTACTAAAAACACACAAAAAATTAGCTGGGCATGGTTGTACGTGCCTGTAGTCCCAGCCACTCAGGAGGCTGAGGCAAGAGAATCATTTGAACCCAGGACGCGGACGTTGCAGTGAGCTGAGATCGTACTATTGCACTCTAGCTTGGTGACAGAGCAAGACTCCATAGTCAAAAAAAAAAAAAAAAAAAAAAAAGAAGAAGAAGTAAGGTTGGTTTTACGCATTATTGGTCACACAGATGTGTTACAGATATGCTTTTTGTGTATGCCACAGTCGCACAATAGTTATATGACTGTCATGTATTCAAAAAGAACCCTTAGACAATTTCTTTAGAAGACAATTGAGAGTATAGCAGTCCTAGAGTTCCATGGCCTTCTGTCCAATTCAAATACGTATCTAATATGATCATAGATAATTGTTAATAAAGCATGTAACAAGGTAATTGACACATATCAAATATTCAATACATCTCCCTTTTGGTATTGCATCTAATATTATAATGTGGTTATTTGTTCATACGGCTGTTTTCCACACTAGGCCATAAGCTCCATCAGGGCAGGGTCTACAGTTTCATCTTTCTATCCTGGCAGTTAGTTCAGTGCCTGATACATACTAATAGAGGCACAAATGTTTCAAGAGTTGAGGAGTTCTCAATTCCTACTGTAAGAATGCGAGGATATAAAGGTTTCGTGGAGAAGGTATTATTTAAGTGGATTCTTTAAGGGTGAGTAGGAATTCTTACCAATAACTTTGAGGCCTCATTCCGAGCACAGAGCAGATGCAGGGACACAGATACAGAGACGGTGAAGTTTACTGAACACTCCTAGATTAAAAAACAGAAAGCAAACAATCAAAATCAATCATTAAAATAAAAACCACCTAAAGAAAAAACTGTGAACGGGCTTGGCCAGAGGGCATATCATAATTAACTATGACTGTAGACACTCCGTAATGGATGGAAGTTTTAGGGAAACGGCATAACATTCTCAGGTTGTTGGCAGAGCATCTAGAACAACATAGAAATACAGATATTGAATTCTGGGAATGATGACACTGTAGTGACATCTTTGACTTCTCTGTGCATGAGGCATGTACGTGTCACACACTGTTCAAGGGGCTGAAAGTCAGACTCTTCTCTAGGAGCTCATGGGCAATCAAGAGAGACAGATAGGTGAGCAACTGGTTATCATGTGACAAGTGAGGTCATAGAGATATGACAAAATGCCATCTAAACAAGAAGAAAGGAATAATTAGTAATATATGGAGTGCTGGGGAAAGATTTCTCAAATGAAGCCTGCTGGGCATGATGGCTCACACTTGTAACACCAGCACTTGGAGAGGCGGAGGTGGGGGGGATCCACGAGGATCTAGGAGTTCAAGACCAGCCTGGTCGACAGAGCAAGACCCTGCCTGTCTCTATATTTAAAACAATAAATAAACATTTTTAAATGAAGTGATATTTGAGCACTCGGGAGTACTGTACAAATGTAGGACAGACTGAAGGAATGTATCCAGCTTAACTTAACATTTTTTGAAATTTTATATTGCAAGAATAGTATGTATTTACTGCCATGAAATTAGAAAGAACTGATAGGCAAGGAGGTCTACAAAGCACTCCATAGGTCCACCATACTGAGGCAATGGTCAATGCTTTGATGGATTTCATACTTTCTATGCATATACATGTACTCTGTATATACATATGCATAGTTAAATAGAAATGGTTACCCTGAATGTTCTGTTTATCCATTTATTTTTATGAAATCTCCGAAGAGTACATTTGCTTTGCTCAAGAGAGTCTTGCTACATACTGCTGTACATAATGAAAATTTAAAAAGAGGCAAACTTTTCAGCCTTGCAACCTTATGGTGATTCAAACAGAGGCTTCCTCAAAGGAGATTCAGAAATGAACTCGGTGTGTGTAGGTGGTTGTGCTTGGCATTACTTTTTGTAATAGTATGATAGGGATGATTTCAGTGTCTGCCAACAGGAACTGGTTAAGTAAACGGTGGTCCATCCAAATGATGCATACCGTGCAGCTGAAAAGAAGAATGAGAAAGACTGCACTCATGTGGAAGAACTCGGCTAGATTGTGTGTGTTTTTAAAAGGAAGAAGGAATGGTATCGTATGTGTGGTATGCTACTTTTTGTGTTGAGAGAGAAGAGTAGAATAAGTATATACCTGTGTATTTGCAAAGATAAATTCTGAAATGATATGTAAGAAACCAATTAAAAGTGTTTGGCTGTGGAGGGAGAACAGGACTATGAATGGGATTTTGCTATATGCTTTTATAGATAGTTAAATTTTAAATTTTTCGGAACTATGTATTTGCACACATTAAAATAAAAATGTTTCCAGACCTTGGAAAATAAAAGGAAGGACCAGGAGCAGTGGTACACACATGTATGTAATCCCAGCACTTTGGGAGGCAGAGGCAGGTGGATCACCTGAGGTCAGGAGTTCGAGACCAGCCTGGCCAACATGGTGAAACCCCATCTCTACTAAAAATACAAAAATTAGCCGGGCGTGGTGGTGGGTGCCTGTAATCCCAGCTACTCAGGAGGCTGAAGCAGGAGAATCGCTTGAACCCAGGAGGTGGAGGTTGCAGTGAGCCAAGATCACACCACCTCACTCCACCCTAGGCAACAGAGCAAGACTCTGTCGTAAATAAATAAATACATAAATAAATGGAAGATGGGGCAGCTTTTTGTACTGCACATCCCAAAAATGGGCTGACTGACCTCAAGAGGAAAGGATTCAAGGTCTCTAGCATACATGGGATACATACAGGAGAAAAAAGGAAAAAAAAAAGAAAAGAAATATAAATATAAATAAATGAAAACAACACTTCTCCCTGATTATAAAGGAAATCACATTCTTTGTGTAATAATTTGGATGACAAAATGTAGAGAAAAATCTTTAATTTTTCCACTCAAAACATTCTGGTTCCTTTTTACACTTTTTTATACATGTAAACATTTTAAAAAGTAGAATCATAATATATGGTCTTTTGTCACTGACTATATTTTAAGCATGTTTCTATGGGAGAATTATATCCTGGCATCATCATTTTTAATAGCTGAATGTATGTTAAGTGAATCATTGCCACCCCAGAGCTGAATTTCCTTCTATATCATTTTAATGAACCCGAGCAAGGATTTTTGCGCTGAATTCATAGAAGTAGAATATATGGAGGAAAATAATATAAAACAGTTTTAGGATTTTTAAAAGAAATGTTCAAATTATCCTGTAGGAAAATTGGTTCAGTTTATACTCCCACCAACAGGGACGGAGCTCCACGTTCCCCCTTCCATTTGTCACCTTTGCTGGTCTTTAAGCAGAACATCTCATTGTTTTCATTACATTTCTTTGATTTCTAGTGCTTTTGAATCTTTTTCATAAGCTCATTGGCCATTTTTATTCTCATGGGAAGTGTCGGTTTCTCCATTGCCCATTTTCTGCTGGAAATCATTCATTTTTTTCTGAGTAATTTTAAAGATTTCTCTATAGGCTAAGGATATAAACATTTTATCTGTCATTCAGGTTACAAAGATTTTCTCCCAGTAAGTAATTTGTCATTTCGCTGTATTTTTTCTCTCTTTTTTTTTTTTTTTTTTTTTTGCTAGCCAAACACCAAAGTCACATTTCACTTAATTTTTATCCGCTGAATGAAAACATTTTAACTTAGTGATTTTAGTGGAAACAGGAGCAGGACAGAATGTAATATCTAGATCTCGCTCTGTCATCCCAACTGGAGTGCAATGGCATGATCATAGCTACTGCAGCCTCAAACTCCTGGGCTCAAGCGATTTTCCCACCTCAGCCTCCCAAGTAGCTCTAGGACTACAGGTGTGTGCCGCCATGCCCAGCTAATTTTTAAATTTTTTTTGTAGAGATATGAATTTGCTCTGCTGCCCAGGCTGGTCTTGAACTCCCGACTTACTCCACCTTGGCTTGCCAACATGCTGGGAATACAGGCGTGAACTAGTGTTCCCGGCTAAGAGCTTACTTTTTTTGCTAGTAGTGTTCTTGGTATCTTTTTATATTTGAGGCTTTCGTGCTAGTGCTGAAGTATTACACTCACCATGTGAGGTTTACAGGACTTTTGTTTTAATATCGAACAGAGGGAACTGTTCAGTTTTGCATCTTTGCAGGTATACAAAATGTGCCGACCAGGACTCTGCTTTATATCCATTGAAAAGCAAGAAGTAATACAGTAAAATGTTCCCTGGCTAGAGGCTTTGGAAGAATGGAGTGTTCTGGTTTAATTCTATTAACCTGGAAGGATGAAGGTGAAACAAATTCAAAACTTTAATTTCCTGTTGAATGCAATGTGAAAATATAGCCAGTGATTCCACTTTTCTTCTCTAGGAAGTTTGGACATTCAGATCTAGTTGGTCTTTTATCATAGAACTTCTAGTGTGCCCGAGTCTTACATTGTGAAGATCCTTTTCTACAATATTACATATAAGAGGATATAAACGGTACTAGATGAGATCAGGCTGGAGGAGAACTGATACTTGTAAACATACTTTATAGATGAAATCTCTCATTGCCATTCACTTTCTATTTGAAATTGTAAAACTAGGCCGGGCGTGGTGGCTCAAGCCTGTAATCCCAGCACTTTGGGAGGCCGAGACGGGCGGATCACGAGGTCAGGAGATCGAGACCATCCTGGCTAACACGGTGAAACCCCGTCTCTACTAAAAAATACAAAAAACTAGCCGGGCGCAGTGGCGGGCGCCTGTAGTCCCAGCTACTCGGGAGGCTGAGGCAGGAGAATGGCGTGAACTCGGGAGGCGGAGCTTGCAGTGAGCTGAGATCCGGCCACTGCACTCCAGCCTGGGCGACAGAGCCAGACTTTGTCTCAAAAAAAAAAAAAAAAAAAAAAAAAAAAAAAGAAATTGTAAAACTAAAACACATTGGCTGGAGGGTGGAAGTAGGAAGGAGATTTATGTCTTTTAATTGCATGTCATTGCTTCGTATCGAGACAGAACATATAGTATCCCTGGCTTTGGACCTACAGAAGGAAACACATTTTTCTACCTGCTGTATGCCAGCGGTTCCTGAACACCTGGAGGGCTTATTGCAGCGTGGATTGCTGGGCCCTACTCCAGAGTTTCTGATTCATCAGGTCTAGGGAGGGGCCTGAAAATTTACATCTATAAGACATTCCCAAGTGCTCCTGGTTCAGAGACTATAGTTTTGAGAAGCACTCTTATCTACTAACTGTAAATTGTAGAACTTTAGAAAAAAGCTTAGTTTGGTCTGGGATAAGAAGCACACAGATAATGGAGCAAATCATGAAAAAGTCAATCCTTGATCCCAAGTAGCAAGGAATACACAGTGACAGAACACAACTCTTGGTTTTCATGATTGCAAGTCATAGCCAAGTATCAAGTGAGAAATTCAGTTTCATTTTCAGGGCTTAGAGAGGCCAGGTGATTCTAGAAAAATAGGATTTAGTGATTAAACTCATGAGAGTAGGAGTTATTTATGTCCTTTTTCTCTCCCCCATCACTTAGCATTTAGCCTTACTTTAGAGGGTCCTGTATTTGTTTTAAACTTGTAAAGAACTTTGAGTGCTTATTAAATGGAAAGCTGTCCGTGTGTGTGTGTGTGTGTATTTATGTATTTAGAGACAGAGTCTTGTTCTGTAGCCCAGGCTGAAGTGCAGTGGCATGATTTTGGCTCACTACAACCTCTGCCTCCCAGGTTCAAGGGATTCTCCTGCCTCAGCCTCCCAAGTAGCTGGGATTACAGACACCTGCCACCATGCCCAGCTAGTTTTGTATTTTTAATAGAGACAGGGTTTCATCGTGTTAGCCAAGCTGATTTTGAACTCCTGAACTCAGGTGACCCACCCAC
>NC_037674.1:7798168-7814345 GCF_003255815.1 Theropithecus gelada
CACGGCTCCCAACAGCACCCTAGAAATGGCTTGGCCTTTCCCCTCCCCTGAGCGCCACAGAGAACACAGCCAGCAGAGGACACATTTCCCCGCCATCCAGAAATGGGTTTGATTCTCAGCCGAGGGACAGCAGGACTGGTAGAGACTGTCAGGCCACACAGCTGCCTGCACAGCACTCCCATGCTTGGCGGGGGCGGGAGGGATGGCGGGGGCTGGCTCTCCGTAGGCCTGGCAGGACAGGGAGGCTCACTGGAGGTGCTGCACTTTGGAGGGGCGATGTCAGGGGAACAGCTTTCTCTTGTTGGGACACAGGACTCCAGAAGGACAGCACGGCGACTGATTCCCAGCACTAAAGGCGAGGCGGCCAGCCACATGTAGGAGAGTGTGTGTGTGTGTGTGTGTGTGTGTGTATGTATTCCTTCCTTCCTGCCTGCCTGCCTGCCTTCCTCCTTTCCTTCCTTCCTCCCTTCCTCCCTCCCTTTCTCTCTCTCTCTCTCTCTCTTTCTCTCTCTCTCTCTATTTCTCTCTTTCTTTCTTTCTTCTTTTTTTTGATGGAGTCTTGCTCTGTTGCCCAGGCTGCAGTGCAGTGGTGCGATCTCGGCTTACTGCAAAGCTCCGCCTCCCGGGTTCACACCATTCTCCTGCCTCAGTCTCTGGAGTAGCTGTGACTACAGGCACCCGCCACCATGTTCGGCTAATTTTTGTATTTTTAGTAGGGATGGGGTTTTGCCATATTGGTCAGGCTGGTCTCAAACTCCTGAACTCAAGTGTTCCACCTGCCTCAGCTCCCAAAATGCTGGAATTACACGCATGAGCCACTGTGCCCAGCCAGGACTTTTAGCTTATGAGAAGAAAAAGAAACATTGTAAATAAAGAGGTAAAAACAAATTTTAAATCTGAATTGGGGCCAGGTGCAGAGGCTCACGCCTGTAATCCCAGCAGTTTGGAAGGCCAAGGCGGGCGGGTCACCTGAGGTCAGGAGTTTGAGACCAGCCTGGCCAACATGGTGAAACCCTGTCTCTATGTCTCTATGAAAAATACAAAATTAGTCAGGCATGATGGTACATGCCTGTAATCCCAGCTACTAAGGAGGCTGAGGCAAGAAAATCACTTGAACCCGGGAGGCAGACATTGCCATGAGCTGAGATCGCACCATCGCACTCCAGCCTGGGCAACAAGAGTGAAACTCCATCTCAATAAAAAAATCTGAATTGGAAAGGTATAAAAAAACTCAGAATTCTTCTCTTTTTAAGAAACAATAGTACCTAGATCTGACCTTTGAAAAGCTCTACAAGGAAAAAAGAAATCCTAGAGAACCCAGACTGCATTCTCTAACTACATCTAACAAAAAGTAAACAAGATTTTTTATAGAAGTGGTTTCAAAACTAGGGACTGACTATTCCCAAAACAAGCCTGTGAAAGCTCACTGCTGAGAAGCCAGCAAGCCATCAGAGACAGGAGCAGGCTAATGTCAAAGGGAGAAAGGAGCAAACTTCAATGGCTCCCACTGGATGGAGATGAAACAATTTAAGCACTGAAAAGACTAAGGACTGCAAAGGACTAGATGATATACATATACAGATATACATATGTAAGTTCTTAAGAATATAAAATCAATCTCACTGGACACTTATGGAGAATTCTAAGGTACCAACTCTTTATTCTGAAAACTGACCTATGAAGAGAAACAAGCATTTATCCTGCCTTGGGAAATAAACTCTATTTTAGGGTAACCAAACAGTTGATCACGGAAAGCTCCTCTGTAAGAAAACTTCCAACTACAAATACAAAGGAAATTACGGAATAAGAAAACTATCATTTTGCAACTCTAAAGGATGACTACATGTAGACAATAATCGAATGGTGTTAAAACTATGAAATAAAAGAGTGATGAGTTCCTGGCTCACAGATGACTGTATGAAGAAAAAAAGAGTGATGGGAATATTTATAATAAGGCAGACAACATCTGACTCCAGTGATCAACTTTCACCCCACTCATACAGGCATAGCATGTTTAGTTGTCTCACTTTCTATGAAGCAATAGGAAAAATACAGCACCAACTATGACAAATTCCTATGTCCCCAAGCCATCCCCCCCAAAAAAAGTACTGAACCAAGGGTCCACATATAAGCAGCCACGTGCAAGAAAGGAAAGGCAGGTGATAAAGGACTCTGTTAAATAACACCAAAAGGGTACAATAAAGCTTCTGATGTTCCAATTTGGGCCAAGACAAGGGACAATTTGTAACAAATAAATGACACTAAAAAAAAAAGGCCAGGAATTAAGAGACTTAAGGGTCACATTATCTAAGTATAATCCTGGCTCAAAGAAAAATTACAAAATGACATGTATGAAACCATCAAGAAAATCTGAACACTAACTGGCTATTAGATGATATTCAGGGACTATTGTTGAATGTATTGGGTGTGATAATGAAATTGTGGTTATATATTTTTCTAATCCTTTTCGGTTAGAAAAATGTATTTGTTAATAAAATGATATTATTTTATTTGAAATACTCCAGCGAGAGGCCAGGCAAAGTGGCTCATGCCTGTAATCCCAGCACTTTGGGAGGCCAAGGCGGGCAGATCACGAGGTCAGGAGTTTGAGACCATCCTGGCTAATATGGTGAAACCTCATCTCTACTAAAAATACAAAAAATTAGCTGAGTGTGGTGGTGGGCGCCTGTAGTCCCAGCTACTCAGGAGGCTGAGGCAGGAGAATGGCATGAACCCGGGAGGCAGAGCTTGCAATGAGCCGAGATCGCGCCACTGCACTCCAGCCTGGGCGACAAAGCAAGACTCCATCTCAAAAAAAAAAAAAAAAAAATTTCTCCAGCGAGAGAGAGAGAGAGAGAGAGAAAAAAGAGAGACAGAGAATGAAAGCAGGAGACATAAATGAACCAAGATAAACCAGTGTTGATGATTGCTGGAAGCAAATGATGCTGCCTTGTCATTCTTAGTCTCTCTACTTCTATATATGCTGAAATTTTCCATAATAAAAAAAAAAAAAAATTTGAGACAGGGTCTTGCTCTCTTGCCCAGGCTGGAGTGCAGTAGCATGATAATAGCCCACTGCAGCCTCAACCTCCCGGGGTCATGTCTCAGACTCCTGAGTAGCTGGGACCACAGATGCGTACCACCACGCCACACTGTTTCTATTTTTTCTAGAGACAGGGTCTCCTTATGTTACTCAGGCTGGTCTCAGACTCCTAGGTTCAAGTTATCCTCCCACCTCAGCCTCCCAAAGTACTGGGATTACAGCTGTGCGTCACCATGTCCAACCGATAATAAAGAAATTTAATGAATGGGTTAACCTGAAATGTCTGTTAATATTCCTTTTGGCCAGGTGTGGTGGCTTACGCCTGTAATCCCAGCACTTTGGGAGGCTGAGGTGGGTGGACTGAGGTCAAGAGTTCGAGACCAGCCTGGCCAACATGGTGAAACCCTCTCTCTACTAAAAATACAAAAAAAAAATTTCAGCTGGGTATGGGGGTGCATGCCTGTAATCCTCGCTACTCAGGAGGCTGAGGCAGAAGAATTGCTTGAACCTGGGTGACAGAGGTTGCAGTGAGCCCAGATTTCGCCACTGCACTCCAGCCTGGCTGACAGAGTGAGACTCGGTCACAAGAAAAAAAAAAAATTCCTTCCAGTTATAGAATTTGATGAGTCTATATTAAATTTCCTAAAATATATCCACTGCATGCTTCAGACTAAATATATTGGCTTAATATCAGTAATATTTCTTTAAATTATTACACATAGAAACCACAATGATTACATAGTGGTAAATGTGTTATCTAGGAAAATAAGCTTCAGATAAGTTTTATTTTTCTGTGAAAAAGACACAGATGCCAATAAATGCTTCCAAATGCATAAAGGAGATCATGACCAGTTAGTTTCTGTAGCTGTTGATGAGAAAATAAGATGAAGGAGATTTAAATTATATTACAAGGATGGTAAAATAGATTTTTGCTCCATTTTTTCTGTCTCTTTGTCACAAATTACACCATCATATTCTTCCAACATTCTTTTAATCATTCATTAAACTCTTCAGCATTGACTGAGTGCCTGAAATACACATTACTTTGCTGGCTCGGCACTGTGAGGTACAAAGGTGAGTAACAAAATGAGGTTCTATGCCTTTAAAATGCTTATAGGGGCCAGGTGCAGTGGCTCACACCTGTAATCCTAGCATTTTGGGAGGCCAAGGCAAGTGGATCACTTGAGGCCAGGCGTTCAAGACCAGCCTGGTCAACATAGTGAAACCCTGTCTCTACTAAAAATACAAAAGTTAGCGGGGCATGGTGGCATGAACCTGCAGTCCCAGCTACTCGTGAGGCTGAGGCTGAGAATCTCTTGAACCCGGGAAGCAGAGGTTGCAGTGAGCCGAGATCACACCACTGCTCTACACCCTGGGCAACAGAGCGAGACTCTGTCTCAAAAAATAAATGAATAAATGAGTAAAATTAAAAATAAAATGGTTATAGGATCTTCAACCACAATTTTTCTTGTTCACTGACAGTAAACCTAATAGAGATTTCGGGATTTATCTTACACTTGAAATTTTGTTACTGCTTACTGAAAACGTATCTACAAGCACCCAATTGTGAGTTTTACAGAAATCTGGTCTCAAGAGTTATGAACCAAAGATTCACCAGTGGACCCCACAGGGTTCCAGATCCCCTGAAGTCACGTGCTCCATGTTGACTGCATTGCTCTGGAGAGGCCTTAATGGTTTTCATTCCTCTTATTCCTCTCAAATGGTAAAAATCAGCAATGGAATGGAGCCACAGACCCTGTAGTGGAAACTTCTAACAATACAGGAACAAGATGAAACCTGGTACCATGTACCTGCTCAGCCTCCACAGATCCTGCTTCTGGAAGTTGAAATTTTTTATTTTTTTATTTTTATTTTTTTTTTGAGATGGAGTCTCGCTCTGTCGCCCAGGCTGGAGTGCAGTGGCCAGATCTCGGCTCACTGCAAGCTCTGCCTCCCGGGTTTACGCCATTCTCCTGCCTCAGCCTTCCGAGTAGCTGGGACTACAGGCGCCCGCCACCTCGCCCGGCTAATTTTTTGTATTTTTTAGTAGAGACGGGGTTCCACCATGTTAGCCAGGATAGTCTCGATCTCCTGACCTCGTGATCTGCCCCTCTCGGCCTCCCAAAGTGCTGGGATTACAGGCCTGAGCCACCGCGCCCGACCTTTTTCTGTATTTTTAGTAGAGACAGGGTTTCACTGTGTTAGCCAGAATGGTCTTGATCTGCTGACCTCGTGATCCGCCCCCCTCGGCCTCCCAAAGGGCTGGGATTACAGGTGTGAGCCACCGCGCAGGGCGGAAACATAAACTTTTAAAACGTACACAACTTTTTTTCTAGTGCTCGAATGACCTCTAGTGGCGCCTTAAATTATCACAGCCAATTACTCACAGCAGAAATTAGGTTGATGCAAAAGTAATTACAGTTTTTGCCATTAAAATTAGTGAACTAAAGAACTAAAAGATGTTGAGAAATAACAAAATTAAGACGGCATCACAAAGGAGCACTTGGCTCCATTTCAAGTTATTATATAAGCTCCCTACTATCCAACCAAATGTAGTTCACAATACAGTGTGTGTAATTCAAAACAGTTCACCAGAGAGTTCAGTACACACCATTTTTTTAAATGAAATAAGTATGATTTTCTTTACGTTCTTGCATTTCACATTAATAAAGCATCAGCAAACACCCACGAAGAGAACAGTACCAGAATAAAAGATACAAGAAGCTCAGGAATTAACACCCATCCTTTCCTTTCCGTTGAGGCAGCACCAGGAACACAACGTCGACAAAGTACAACTGGAGTAGCAGAAATACTTTGAGAACACAAACTGGCCACAGAACTCAACCTGAGTGAGCCCAGGTAACAAACACGGTTCAGGAACTGCGGGGCCAAACCCTCCAAGTGGGAGTGCAGCAGCAGCAACAGCAAGTACCAGTAGAATGAGGGCAGCACATCCCCCAGAGTGACCAGCAAGTCCCAGGTTACCTCACATGCCCTCGGCCCAGTCCCTTGAGAATTCCTGCAGCAGCAAACACACCATCTTCCAGGCACTGCTACAGGGAGTCCCAAGCATACTGATACAGTTTTCTTCATTTATTTTGACATATTTGTCTGTATCTATATATACAAGACACTGTCTAGGCATTGGGGTGGAGTGTTGAACAAGACAGTTCAAAATCCCTGTTCCAAAGGAACTTGTAGTCTAGTGTGGAAAGAGAAATAAATACATAAAATGCCAGGTGGTGATATATGCTGTGAAAAAGATAAGTAGAACAATGGGGTTTGGAAATGACAGGGTGCCCTTAGTACTCTTTTCGATAAGTTGGTCATCTCAATTTAGACTAGCTGTTCTACAAGCGCTCAACAGCCGCAGTGGCTGGTGGCTACTATACTAGGTAGCACAACAAATCTGAAACTATCGTCCATGCCTTTTTAGTTCATAATCTTTATCCTCTTTCTTTCTGAATCCTAAAAGAATTCATGCAACTGATCTTCAAATTCACTAACTCAGCTTCCTGAAGTATCCATCCTACTTACTACTGCAACTACTGAATCATTTAATTCAACAGTCATATTTTACATATTCAGAGGCTCTTTCTTCACAGCTCCTGAGCAACAAATGCCTGCTCTGATGATGCAGGAATATCCTCTGGAATCTTGGAACTTTGTCTTGGACTTTATGTTCTCTGCCATCTCCTACAGCTACTCCATATCACTGGAGATTCCTCTGAGCCATCAGAAGGAATCCCCATTTTTGAGATCCTAAGCCTTCTTATCTTCCTGGTAATACTGCCCTATATGCTCAATCTTTTAGATAAAAATCTACTCGACACATCTCTGAGAACCAAGTTGGGGACCATCAGTAATCACATAGGTCACAATTCATTTATTTTAGGCCCCCACCAAAAAGGAAAAAAATTAGACTTAGTGGCATTTTACTAGTATCTCAAAGATCCAACAGTTTTCAGGAAATAGAGATGGAATTGTAAGCAAGGGAAATAAAGTGAAATTAAATTAATCTCCACCCAGACACTATAAGGACAGCTGGGATACCATCCCAGCAATTGCCTACTGCAGTGAACGGCACAGAGGGAAAATTTTCCAATTCCTCTTAAGGCTCCAAATACCAGTTGGCTATTATAGTGGATAACACAGATATAGAAAGTTTTCCAATTCCTCTTAAAGCCCCAAATACCACACAACCAGCTTCAGTTCCACAAAATCCCCACTCCTTACCCCTTTTTTACGTCCTTCAGGACCTCTTGCTGTTTCCCCTAAAAAGCCTTGGTTCTTTTCACCTATGCTGACTCTTGAGCCTCTCACAGTTCAAGGGAGAAAAGTCTATTACCAATTAAGTGTAACATACATTAACAGAACAGGCAGAAAGTAATCTTTCATACGAAAACACTAAATTCCAGGGGAAAAGCCAAAGAATTTGAATTTTGAATTTTAAGGTATGCTTTAACTAGGAAATACAGTAGCTGTAATAAAATGTTGGACAGACTACAAGAAAACTGGAAATGAAAAAAGCCCTATTCAAAAACAAATGAAATAATGATGAGTAGAGCTCACGAGCCTTGTTAATTCAGCTGTGCCATTTTAATGATGGACTACATTGTAGATGAGCTGCTGTGTTTAAGCCTAGAGGTCTGTTGAGGTGATAGTTTTAGAATGATGTCCACAATCCCACAAAGAAAAATCAAGTGAAGGTCAAGGAAAGCTGCATGTTCTAAATTACAGAACCAACAACAGTATTTCTTGTCATTCATCACATTTCAGTCATAAAAGACATTACCTCAACAACAGGTGTATTTTCCTGGAGCTCAGTTGTGTGCAAAGCCAGTAAACCACTCACCCAAGCAACCTTGGCCCGTCTGTAAACAGAGAGAAAACAGGCTCTGAAGAGTCAGGGACCGAGGAAACTAACCCAAGCTAGTTACATTATGCCATGATCAGCATTAGATGTAAGACTGTGAAATAAAAATTGAATGTGACAGGTCAGGCTACACTCCCCCATATACACAGCCCAGAGACACTCTCCCTTGTATACACAGGGAGACATGAACTGTAATGTCTGCTGCAATTCTGCAATAGTAACAAAATTTAAACCAGTTGTGGTGTAATAGCAAAAGGGAAAATAAAAATTTTAAAGAGGCTTATCCAGAGAAAAGAGCAAAACAGTAATTAATCATTTATTGCTGAGTACAGAGGCATTTGGCTAAAGGTCTCTGTTCTACTTGTTAGTAGATCAGTGAGTTTCTATGTAAGTGCTAAATATCTGAACAATAACATATCTGTATGGATTCAGTTTAAAAGAAATTTTTACAATCAAAAGTTTTTAAAATATTGTACTTTTGCATAAACGCTAGTCTTAATGAGGTGTTCCTTTAGTATCCAGCAGAAAACTGAATTTGATAAATCACTATTAATAAATCACATTCAGTGTGATTTGAAAAGGTATTTCAAACAGAAACGTTAGTTCTGATGAGATTTTTTTCTACCTGAAACAAATGGTGAGTTGATGAGAACTGTTCTCATTTAGTGATGTCTGCATGTTGTCTGGGATAATCAGTATGTACCTTAGTCAGCTTTTATTTTTTACCTTCTTAAAATAAACCTATGTGGCACCGATGGAGGAAAACAAATCAGACTCAGAGAAGTACTACAGAGAAAATGTCTGCGCCATCACAACTCTAACATACAGAAATAATTCTTATAAATTTCAACACTTATTACATTGCCCATTAAAATTCCTTAACATATACAAATTAAAGAAGTCCTAGGCAACTGTAGAATTAGCATCCCAACTCTGAATAAAAAGATTATACTTTAAAAGTAATCATTTTGAAAAATATCTGTAGGATAATTGGAAAAGCCATCCTCCCACCTCAACCCCCCAAGTAGCTGGGACTGCAGGCGTGCACCACCACGCTCAGCTAATTTTTTAACTTTTTGTAGAGATGGGATCTCGCTGTGATGCCCAGGCTGGCATTGAACTCCTGACAAACAATCCTCCCATCTCAGCCTCCCAAACTGCTGGGATTATAGGCCTGAGCCACTGCACCTGCCTGTCTATCTCTTTTCAAAACAAGCTCAAAATACTTTTGAAATACTAAACCATTTTTCAATCTATAAAAGTAAATAATGGCTACCAGATTTAATCAATCAAAATAAAAATGTATCAACATGACAATTATTTTCCCTAATATGACCAAAACAAATCCTATTAGAACAAGAGAAAACGCACTACCTAAAAACCCTATACTTTTAAAATAGAAACTTTTTTTTTTTTTTTTTTTTTTTTTTTTTTTTTTTTTTTTTTTTTTTTGAGACGGAGTCTCACTGTGTCTCCCAGGCTGGAGTGCAGTGGCGTGATCTCGGCTCACTGCAAGCTCCGCCTCCCGGGTTCACGCCATTCTCCCGCCTCAGCCTCCCAAGTAGCTGGGACTACAGGCGCCCGCCACCGTGCCCGGCTAATTTTTTGTATTTTTAGTAGAGACGGGGTTTCACCATGTTAGCCAGGATAGTCTCGATCTCCTGACCTCGTGATCCACCCGCCTCGGCCTCCCAAAGTGCTGGGATTACAGGCTTGAGCCACCGCGCCAGGCCAAAATAGAAACTTTAAATAGTTTACAAATAGTCACTTTTTACCAAAATCCTAAATACAAGTACCACATGCCCTATAGACAACACCCTAACAGTACAGGTTCCTTCTCAAAATTCAGGTTTTCTCAGGTCACCACTCCAGGTGCCCCCAGTGACTCGACACCATACCTCAGAATCAACCCATCTCCACGACAGCATCTAAGGCACCACCGTCTACCAAACCTTCCTGCACTGACAGAAATGTCCCACATCTGCACAGTTCAATCCAGTATCCACTAGACATGTGACTACCAAGCACATAAAATATGACAGATGCAAGCGACGAACAAAATATTTTATGTACATTAATTTTTTTTTTTTTTTGAGACAGAGTCATCCAAGCTAGAATGCAGTGGTGCAATCTCCGCTCACTGCAATGCCTCTCAGACTCAAGCAATCCCCCCAACTCAGCCTCCCAAGTAGCCAGGACTATAGGTGTTTGTCACCACACCTGGCTAATTTTTGTGTTTTTAGTAAAAACGGGGTTTCGCCATGTTGTCCAGGCTGGTCTTGAACTCCTGAGCGCAAGTGATCTGCCCACCTCGGCCTCCCAAAGTGCTGGAATTACAGCTGTGAGCCACTGCATCTGGCCTTAATTTTTATTTTAAAAATTACCCCAGAGTGGAGGGTGAGAGAGACAGCGCCCTGGGGTCATTACTCACACTTCATGCCCCTGGTCCTGGTTACCTCATAAGTAGGACCAATAACAACACATACCTTCTGTTGTTAAAAGAATCAAAGGAGATAATCCATGTGCGGAAAGCATCACTGCGTCTGACAACACGTGCTGAATGAGCAGCTACTATTAATTTATAATTTAAATAACCCCCATGAAGTGAATGGCTACCACATTAGAGCAGAACTAAAATCTTGAACTTACTTAGTCATTCGTCTACTTGTTTGTTATGTCTCCCTGACCAGCCCAGAAGATCCATGAAGGCAGGGCTATATATCGATCGCCACTGTGACACCTAGACAGTGCTTGGAGAGTACTCGGGCATCTAAAAATGTTTGTTGAATAAATACATCAACATCAAAAGCAAAATAAACACATTAGTAGGAAAGGAGTGCATAAAAGTATGGCTGTACAAGGCAAACAAAACGCAAACAGGAGGCCGGGCGCGGTGGCTCAAGCCTGTAATCCCAGCACTTTGGGAGACCGAGGCGGGCGGATCACGGGGTCAGGAGATCGAGACCATCCTGGCGAACATGGTGAAACCCTGTCTCTACTAAAAAATACAAAAAACTAGCGGGGCGAGGTGGCGGGCGCCTGTAGTCCCAGTTATTCTGGAGGCTGAGGCAGGAGAATGGCCTGAACCCGGGAGGCGGAGCTTGCAGTGAGCTGAGATCCGGCCACTGCACTCCAGCCTGGATGACAGAGCCAGACTCCATCTCAAAAAACAAAACAAAACAAAACAAAACAAAAAACGCAAACAGGATTGCCAATGTAAATCTCAGTAGAATTCAAGGCTAAACTCATGAGAAAAAGATTCCCTTTAAACTAAAAACCATATGACCTACAAAAGATACAAGGTGTGAATCTTTATACACCAAATAACAAAGCATGAAAAGTAAACCCATAATAGTGGTAAACTTCAATTTTCTTCTCTTCCAAGCACAGAGAGAAGGCAACAATGAATATATTCATCAATATATTCACACATTCAAGCATCCTAAAGAAAACTAAGGAAGTCGGCCGGGCGCGGTGGCTCAAGCCTGTAATCCCAGCACTTTGGGAGGCCGAGACGGGAGGATCACAAGGTCAGGAGATTGAGACCATCCTGGCTAACATGGTGAAACCCCGTCTCTACTAAAAATACAAAAAACTAGCCGGGCGAGGTGGTGGGCGCCTGTAGTCCCAGCTAATCGGGAGGCTGAGGCAGGAGAATGGCGTAAACCCGGGAGGCGGAGCTTGCAGTGAGCTGAGATCCGGCCACTGCACTCCAGTCTGGGCGACAGAGCGAGACTCCGTCTCAAAAAAAAAAAAAAAAAAGAAAAAAAAGAAAACTAAGGAAGTCAAAGTAACAGATGTATCTATCAAACTCTACACCCTGCAAAGAGCGACCACCCTTACTCAGTGGGAGGCTGTATAGGATGGTGTCTAATACTCTGGAATTCAAAGTCTTAGACCTGGCCCTGGCCCACCATTGGAGGTGAGGGAGACAGTGGCCTGGGATAACTACTCATCTTTCACGGGCCTGGTAGGCACAACAAGTAGACCAATCATAATATGTACCTCGTGTTGTTCTAAAAATCAGGACATAATCCACATGGAGAAATTACCACTGGGTCATGACAATTTGTGCAGAATGAGCAAGCTACTATTACTACATTATTAGCAATAGTTGACTACAGTCATATCATATATTAAAAATGATTTTATATTAAATCACAAAGATAAATTACTAGAATTCCCTAGGGCAGAAATTATAAAGGACTCATTTTGATGTCATAAAAGGAAAAAAGTAAAAATAACAAATATAAACCAAAACGCCTAAACACTTGTGGAGTTAAAAGCACTTCTGCCAGGCACGGTGGCTCACGCCTGTAATCCCAGCAGTTTGGGAGGCCAAGGCGGGCAGATCACTTGAGGTCAGAAGTTCAAAACCAGCCCGGACAACACGGTGAAACACCATCTCTACTAAAAAATACAAAAATTAGCCAGGCATGGTGGTGGGCGCCTGTAATCCCAGCTACTCGGGAGGCTGAGGCAGGAGAATCACTTGAACCCAGGAGGCAGAGGTTGCACTGAGCCAAGACTGCACCACTGCATTCCAGCCTGGGCAGCAGAGCGAGACTCCATCTCCTAAATAAATAAATAAATAAAGCACTTCTATATACCTTATACATCATATGAAAAAACGAAAACTTTGCCCAGGTACAGTGGTTCACACCTGTAATCCTCAGCACTTTAGGAGGACTCCATGGAAGTATCACTAAGGCCAGGAGTTCAAGACCAGCCTGGCCAACAAAGTGAGAACCCGTCTCTACAAAAAAAAAATTGTAATTTAGTCAGGCATGGTGGCATGCACCTGTAGACCCATTCCAGCCTGGGGGACACAGTGAGACCCTATTTTTTTTAGAGTGAGTCTGTAAAAATAATAAAAATAATAAAATAAATAAAGGAAACAAAAGAAAAAATAAAAGGGAAAGGCAAAGAAAGAAAGAGTCCATAAATCACAATCATGTAAGTAACGCAAATCCAAACTTATGAGACATTCTCTGTCTTTAATGATTGCAGACTAAACACCCGACACTCACTTTTCCGATCCCTCAAGAATCTCTAAGATACAAGTTCATTTTATTAAATGATAATTGGGAAAAAAAATCACCATTCACCATCAGTTATTCCTTTAAGATGGTTCCTTGTGCTCTATTTAAACATAATTTGTATTCCTAGTGCTATGCCCCAGTATTTCCCAGCAGGGAAAAAAAAGAAAAACAGAATTTATGCTTAAGAACCTTAAAAGAAACAATGACTAGCAAACTAAATAAAATAGAAAAGTAAATCAGTGAAGCAAGGAAGAAGGAAAATAAATTATCCAAAACTAGTGAGGAAAGGAAATAGATAAAGGAACAGAGTTAGCTAAGAAAATTCCTGGAAACCCAGGTGCCTCTTGCAACTAAGATGAAAGACATAAGAAAACACACAAAGAGGCCGGGCACGGTGGCTCACGCCTGTAATACCAGCACTTCGGGAGGCCGAGGCGGGCGGATCACGAGGTCAGGAGTTCAAGACCAGCCTAACCAACATGGTGAAACACTGTCTCTACTAAAAATACAAAAATTAGCCAGGTGTGGTGGCATGTGCCTGTATTCCCAGCCACTTAGGAGGCTGAGGCAGGAGAATCGCTTGAACCCGGGAGGCGGAGGTTGCAGTGAGCTGAGATTGTGCCACTGTACCCCAACCTAGGTGACAGAGCGAGACTCCGTCTCAAGAAAACAACAACAACAACAAAAAAAACCCAAAACAAACCTCACACTCAAAGAATGAGGAGGAAGTTTGTTCAAAACAAGAAAATCTAAATTTAAGAACATGGACTTTCAATTAAAGAAAAAAAAGATGGACTTTCAAGACAAAAAGACAGGGGTAAACTTAATATTGCCAAAAAAAAGATCAGCGATGTCAACACGACCCTGGGGGCCTGTGGACAACTCCGGGCTGCAGGTGCAGAGCGTCCTTGCCAGATGCAGGTACCAGGACTGCCCCCATGGCCCCAAAGCACCCCGGCCTCCACGGCTGAGCCTGGGGGCTCTTGGAACAGGCTCTGTGTCCAAGCTGGCAGACGTGGGTACTCTCTGGAATCGTCAGAGAGGTCATGGTTTATGGTGTAAGGACTGAGAGCTGGGAGGGGGTTGTGTGTGGGGCTGTACTCTGAGGCCACCAGAGGCCTACGAATGTCATCCTGGGCACACCGTACTTGTTGTGCCGTCTGAGTCATGCTGCCAGGGCAGAGTATCCGCCTCCCAGCCTGGGAGTGCTGAGAGCCAAATCCACTGCAGAGCAGCGGTGAGAGTCAGGGTCCCACCTCCTCTATCTGTCGGCAATCCAGTGGTGACCTAGGATAAAACCTCGAGAGTCCCAAACACACGGTCAACCCACAACACACCTCACAGGCCAGGCGGTGACACACAGCCCCCTTCCCTCCCTCCCAGGTACCGTCATAGCTGCCAGCGTGTGACGGAAGGCAGGGTCCCTGGCCCCCGCTGAAGCACTATCGCCAGCCAGCAGGCTCATGCACCTTGGCCTGTTGCTCCTAGAGGTCGCCTCTGCTATTCAGCCAAGGGGACCGCAGTGCCTGGTGTCCTGGCTGAGCTCTGCCCGGCAAGCCCACCCACCTCCCCTGCCATGGACTCTCCCTCTTCTGCTTTTCCCAGCAGGAAGGGCCCAGCCTCACCTATACAACCTGCAACCCCCAACAAGCTGAGGCTCCCCTCTTAGACTTATAAGTCTATGGCCAGTGGCATCCGGCTGCCTGCCCTCCCTGCCTCTCACAGGGTCCCTTCAGAGGATCCTGGGTGTTCTGACCACCCAGAGGGTTCTCCGGCGATCACTCCAGCCATCCATCCCTTTTAGCTTCATCATCCTGGTTCAAGCAGTGTTCCTTCTCTATCAGGCCTGGTGGCTGTTGCGTTGGGCTCCCCAAGGCGAGAGGTGGCCCCGGACCAGTGGGTTGGAAGACAGGGTGACCAGAGAAGAGGGAAGCCTGAAGGGGGCGAGCATTGGTCTTAACAGAGGGTGCACTGCCTGGGTGCCGTGGACGAGGCCAGCGTGTGTGGTGTGGGGAGGGCTGCCACAGTCCCCAGGCACTACCTGTGAAGCTCCGGCTCCTTCCTCCATCTTCCTCCCCTTTCCCTTCCAGCCCCTCTTTTCCAGGAACCTTGACATGCCCACACCTGTGCCCTCCCCTCCCTGACCCTCCCACAGCTGCTGTGGCACACCTGTGCTCTGCACTTGCCTCACCAGCTCTCTGCTCACTTTTCTCTCTCCTGTTTTCTCTCTGCTTTCTCTCCAACTGCCAGCCGATCGGGTCCTGCAAGTCCATCCCATCCTGAGAGCCCCAGGCCCTCCTTCGACCTCTAAATAGATCCCCCCCTCTTCTCAGAGACCTCCCTTTCCAAGCCTGCCTGGGCGACTGTTCTGTGACTTGACAGTGGCTCCCCCAGCCCCAAAGCCTGTCCCCTTCATCTGTGACTTGGTCTGTTGTAGTGGTGAGCTGACACCTCCAGGTGTGACTGTGGCTGAAAACATGTGCCCCCCTTTGTGGTATGCCCCTGCCCTGTTCTATAAATATCTATAAATACATGTATGTACATATATACACATACATATACACACACACACACACACACACACACTGTCCTACACGTGGCCGACCGCCTCACCTCTAGCACTGGGAATCAGTCACTGTGCTGTCCTTCTGGAGTCCTGTGTCCCAACAAGAGAAAGCTGTCCCCTGACATCGCCCCTCCAAAGTGTAGCACCTCCAGTGAGCCTCCCTGTCCTGCCCGGCCTACGGACAGCCCCCGCCATCCCTCCCGCCCCCACCAAGCATGGGAGTGATGTGCAGGCAGCTGTGTGGCCCGGCAGTCTCTACCAGTCGTGCTGTCCCTCACACCCATTTCTGGGTGGCGGGGAAATGTGTCCTCTGCTGGCTGTGTTCTCTGTGGAGCTCAGGGGAGGGGAAAGGCCAAGCCATTTCTAGGGTGCTGTTGGGAGCGGTGAAAAGGACATACCCTTTCCAAGGGACACTTTTCCTGGAAAGCCCCTGGAGCTTCCCTGGCTCTTATCCTGTGAAGCCGGCTCTGGCCACCAGGGGGCAGGGCCATGAACTCAGCCTGGAGGGAGCTTGCGGGGCAGCCGGCACTCTGGAGGGACAGACAGAAGAGGCCACCAGGTGCAGACAGGAGAGGGAGGCACGGGGACGGAATGGAAGACGCCTGGGCTGGGTGGAAGTCAGTGCCCTTAGGTGCTGGTACCTGTCTTCC